>NC_143563.1:63112500-63115000 GCF_054136105.1 Typopeltis vanoorti | reverse complement strand
TTCTGTGACTTTTGGATCACCCAGTATATATATATATATATATATATTAGTTACTCTTTGTAAAAAATCTGTATAATCATCATTGTTTAATATTATAATAATATGTGTTGTAAATACATAATATACGAGTATAAGCCATGTCTAATCATCTTTAGCACAGAAATTGTAAACAGCAGAATTTTACCTTAGGTTTCATTGTTCATATACACAAGATTACAACGATTACTGTAACAAAATTAAAGCAGTTCTTTGGTATCATAGTGTTATTTTTTATTCATCTACTTTTGTGTAGTCTCTTTGAAAGATAATACACAGTTGAAAAATAATGACCAAAGAGTTAAAAAAATTAAACTTAAAACATACAGTTCTGCGCTTAAAATTTTCTGATTAATAATTACATATAATAATACACAATACTGTATTTTAAAAATCACCACATAAATCAGTAAAAGGGATTCATTCCATTTGCATTCAGTGTGGATGTGCATGAGAATTCAGAAGGGTTCGAAGCAAACACATGAACTCTTTTTTGGTTTCTTTGAATTTAAATAATTCCAGATACACCTTTGCAGAGTTGCCTTAGTCTACACTTCAATCATAAGCGACTCATAATGAGAAAGAAAACAGTTGCATGCAACATTAAGTAGAAAGTAAAATCGTGGATTTAATGTACAGCTTTCGTGGTGCAGCGTTTTTCCCGCATGCACCACTATGCGTTTTTCAAACAAGAAGATAACCACCAGTCTTACAACCGCTAACTTGAAAGCTCAAGTGTTTTACTCTTAAAAACACACCTCTGGCAATTAAGACACTGTAAAAATTTAAAAAGAAAACACATCCTGCAATTGGTGTTTGCACAGAAAATAAAAAAATAAATTAATGAATGATACCTAAAATTTCATTTAATCAGTAGTTTCTTTCTGTTTAGGCCTTTATTCAGGTGGGCAGTAGTCGATGTGGTGGTGCTCTTGTAGGGTGGAGACACGTTGTTACGGCAGGACACTGTGTGGCCAGGTAAGATAAACAATACCTAACAATTAATTCAGTAATTTGTCTGCATGTGCACCTACTATATACATATAAAGAATAAGGCTTTCCAAAATGGATACTGTCAAAAAAGAGTATCCATTTTTGAATCCAGTACCCCTCACTATTAGTACTAGTATTAGCACTTAATAGGTATGGTATTGATAAAACATGTTATAAAAGCAAATATGATGATCGAAGACGAACATCTGTTATCAAGACAAAGCAACTCATTATTATTTATCATGACAAAGGGAATGGACTGCCAGAATAGTAGTTAGTTTGGTTTCCCACGATGATCTCCGGATTCCATGGAGATACCATATAATAAATAAATAAATAATAATAATAATAATAACTCAGGAGGTTATCCGCAGATGTAAGCGTCATACAAACATTACAAAGGATAATAAGTGAAATATATTTTTCATGACAATCTGACCTACGAAAAGTTGTAAGCCTATAGCATGTTAGTACTAAGAATGTTAGTACCAAGATAACCCGTAAATTCTTCTATGAATACCAAACATGAGTTATTTTTTCAAGTTTCAAGCTTACAATATGCAATATGAGGAGAAAATTTACCAATAAAATCTCGATTTTCAGTTCACAGTTTTCTTATGTTTACATGAGTGCAATGCTAGACAAAGATAATAAATAAATAAATAAATAGATAATAAATCACCACATTTTAGCGTATGTAGAATGGCATATATATGTTACCGCAAAAGCTCGAAAGCCGTTAATGTGCATATTACCTAGCTAATCTGCAGATTAACTGATTTGCTCCGTTAACGTGCGGAATCAAGAGTTTTCCGCATTTTACCTAGGTAATGTGCACATTAACGGCTTTCGTATCGTTACAGTTCAAAAGTTTGTTTCTCTCATTTCCTTTCCCTACTCCTTCCCCCCTCTCCCTCCACTTTTAGTTTGGTTTTTTAATAAGTAAATATAATTTTATCATATGTTTTGCAAATTCATTTCCTTCATTGCAATAATATTTTAAACCGTTTGATTCTTTGTATTATAGTTTTTTAATTGATTGATGATTGATTCTATCAACTAATTTGCTGATTGTATTAACTTGATTCTTTAGATATCGAAAAATAAATAAATAACATTATGTTAATTTAAGCGTACAGAAACGTTGCTGTTGTTCCAGCAAAGATCTTATTTTCACTTTAACGAGTGCCTAGTAGGTAATGTGCAGATTATCTAGGTAATTTGCAGATTACCTAGGTAATTTGAGAAATTAAACCATTTTCGGCACATTAACGGATCACCCTAGTTAATCTGCAGAATACCTAGATAATCTGCAGAATAACTGATTTCTGCACTTTAGCGGTAACATATATACAAAACACACTGTATCTGTATAATGGGTATACACAAGTCATGCCAGACAACTCACGAAAACAGGCCTTAAATAACTAGGCCGAAGTTATCAGTCATATCAGCTGATAATGTTAATGCA